>NW_028225448.1:412500-422813 GCF_052327205.1 Somniosus microcephalus | reverse complement strand
CCTCCCGAGGTCGGCGCCCACCCTCCCTCCTTCCTTCCTTCCTTCCCGAGGTCGGCGCCCACCCTCCCTCCTTCCTTCCTTCCCTCCTTCCTTCCTTCCTTCCCGAGGTCGGCGCCCTCCCTCCCTCCCTCCCTCCCTCCTTCCCGAGGTCGGCGCCCACCCTCCCTCCCTCCTTCCGAGGTCGGCGCCCACCCTCCCTCCCTCCTTCCCGAGGTCGGCGCCCACCCTCCCTCCCTCCCTCCTTCCCGAGGTCGGCGCCCACCCTCCCTCCTTCCCGAGGTCGGCGCCCACCCTCCCTCCCTCCCTCCTTCCCGAGGTCGGCGCCCACCCTCCCTCCTTCCCGAGGTCGGCTCCCTCCCTCCCTCCCTCCCTCCCTCCCTCCCTCCTTCCCGAGGTCGGCGCCCTCCCTCCCTCCTTCCCGAGGTCGGCGCCCTCCCTCCCTCCTTCCCGAGGTCGGCGCCCTCCCTCCCTCCTTCCTTCCCGAGGTCGGCGCCCTCCCTCCTTCCTTCCCGAGGTCGGCGCCCACCCTCCCTCCCTCCTTCCCGAGGTCGGCGCCCACCCTCCCTCCCTCCTTCCCGAGGTCGGCGCCCACCCACCCTCCCTCCCTCCCTCCCTCCCTCCCTCCTTCCCGAGGTCGGCGCCCACCCTCCCTCCCTCCCTCCTTCCCGAGGTCGGCGCCCTCCCTCCCTCCTTCCCGAGGTCGGCGCCCACCCTCCCTCCCTCCCTCCCTCCTTCCCGAGGTCGGCGCCCTCCCTCCCTCCTTCCCGAGGTCGGCGCCCACCCTCCCTCCCTCCTTCCCGAGGTCGGCGCCCACCCTCCCTCCCTCCTTCCCGAGGTCGGCGCCCACCCTCCTCCCTCCTTCCCGAGGTCGGCGCCCTCCCTCCTTCCCGAGGTCGGCGCCCTCCCTCCCTCCTTCCGAGGTCGGCGCCCTCCCTCCCTCCCTCCCTCCCTCCCTCCCCTCCTTCCCTCCTTCCTTCCCTCCCTCCTTCCCTCCTTCCTTCCCTCCCTCCTTCCTTCCCCCCCTCCCTCCCCCCCCTCCCTCCCTCCCTCCTTCCTTCCCCCCCACCCACCCTCCTTCCACCCCCCTTCCCCCCCCCCTCCCACCAACCTCCCCACCCACCCACCTTCCTCCCCCCCCCCCACCCTCCTTCCTTCCCCCCCTCCCTCCAACCTTCCCCCCCACCCTCCATCCTTCCCCCCCCTCCCACCAACCTTCCCCCCCACCCTCCCTCCTTCCTCCCCCCCTCCCTCCCCTCCTCCCCCCCCCTCCCTCCTCCTTCCCCCCCCCACCCACCTCCTCCCCCCCCACCCTCCCACCATCCACCCCTCCTTCCTTCCCCCCCTCCCACCCCCCCACCCTCCCACCTTCCTTCCCTCCCTCCCTCCTTCCTTCCCTCCCTCCCTCCTTCCTTCCCCCCACCCTCCTTCCTTCCCACCCTCCCTCCAACCCCCCCACCTCCCTCCATCCTTCCCTCCCACCTTCCCCCCCCACCCTCCCCTCCTTCCCCCCCTCCCACCTCCTTCCCCCCCTCCCTCCCTCCATCCCCCCCTCCCTCCCTCCATCCCCCCCACCCTCCCTCCTTCCCCCCCTCCCTCCCTCCTTCCTTCCTTCCCCCCCTCCCACCCTCCTTCCTTCCCCTCCTTCCTTCCCTCCCTCCCTCCTTCCTTCCTTCCCCCCTCCCTCCTTCCTCCCCCCCTCCCTCCCTCCTTCCTTCCCCCCCTCCCTCCCTCCTTCCTTCCCCCCCTCCCTCCCTCCTTCCTTCCCCCCCTCCCTCCCTCCTTCCTTCCCCCCCTCCCTCCCTCCCTCCCTCCGTCCTTCCCCCCCACCCTCCCTCCTTCCTTCCCCCTCCCTCCCTCCTTCCTTCCCCCTCCCTCCCTCCTTCCTTCCCCCCTCCCTCCCTCCTTCCTTCCCCCCTCCCTCCCTCCTTCCTTCCCCCCTCCCTCCCTCCTTCCTTCCCCCCTCCCTCCCTCCTTCCTTCCCCCCTCCCTCCCTCCTTCCTTCCCCCTCCCTCCCTCCTTCCTTCCCCCCTCCTCCCTCCTTCCTTCCCCCCTCCCTCCCTCCCTCCTTCCTTCCCCCCCTCCCTCCCTCCTTCCTTCCCCCCCTCCCTCCCTCCTTCCTTCCCCCCCTCCCTCCCTCCTTCCTTCCCCCCCTCCCTCCCTCCTTCCTTCCCCCCCTCCCTCCCTCCTTCCTTCCCCCCCTCCCTCCCTCCCTCCTTCCCTCCCTCCCTCCTTCCTTCCCCCCCTCCCTCCCTCCTTCCCCCCCTCCCTCCCTCCTTCCTTCCCCCCTCCCCCCTTCCTTCCCCCTCCCTCCTTCCTTCCCCCCTCCCCCCCTCCTTCCTTCCCCCCTCCCCCCCTCCTTCCTTCCCCCTCCCCCCCTCCTTCCTTCCCCCCTCCCCCCCTCCTTCCTTCCCCCCTCCCCCCCTCCTTCCTTCCCCCTCCCCCCCTCCTTCCTTCCCCCCTCCCCCCCTCCTTCCTTCCCCCCTCCCCCCCTCCTTCCTTCCCCCCTCCCTCCCTCCTTCCTTCCCCCCTCCCTCCCTCCTTCCTCCCCCCCTCCCTCCCTCCTTCCTCCCCCCCTCCCTCCCTCCTTCCTCCCCCCCTCCCTCCCTCCTTCCTCCCCCCTCCCTCCCTCCTTCCTCCCCCCCTCCCTCCCTCCTTCCTCCCCCCCTCCCTCCCTCCTTCCTCCCCCCCTCCCTCCTTCCTCCCCCCCTCCCTCCCTCCTTCCTCCCTCCTTCCTCCCCCCCTCCCTCCCTCCTTCCTCCCCCCCTCCCTCCCTCCTTCCTCCCCCCCTCCCTCCCTCCTTCCTCCCCCCCTCCCTCCCTCCTTCCTCCCTCCCTCCCTCCCTCCTTCCTCCCTCCCTCCCTCCTTCCTTCCCCCTCCCTCCCTCCTTCCTTCCCCCCTCCCTCCCTCCTTCCTTCCCCCCTCCCTCCCTCCTTCCTTCCCCCCTCCCTCCCTCCCTCCCCCCTCCCTCCTTCCCCCCTCCCTCCCTCCTTCCCCCCTCCCTCCCTCCTTCCTTCCCCCTCCCTCCCTCCTTCCTTCCCCCCTCCCTCCCTCCTTCCTTCCCCCTCCCTCCCTCCTTCCTTCCCCCCTCCCTCCCTCCCTCCCTCCCCCCTCCCTCCCTCCCTCCCTCCTTCCTTCCTCCCTCCCTCCCTCCTTCCTTCCCTCCCCCCTTCCCGAGGTCGGCTCCCTCCCTCCCTCCTTCCCGAGGTCGGCGCCCACCCTCCCTCCGAGGTCGGCGCCCACCCTCCCTCCCGAGGTCGGCGCCCTCCCTCCCTCCTTCCCGAGGTCGGCGCCCACCCTCCCTCCCTCCTTCCCGAGGTCGGCGCCCACCCTCCCTCCCTCCTTCCCGAGGTCGGCGCCCACCCTCCCTCCCTCCTTCCCGAGGTCGGCGCCCACCCTCCCTCCCTCCTTCCCGAGGTCGGCGCCCACCCTCCCTCCCTCCTTCCCGAGGTCGGCGCCCACCCTCCCTCCCTCCTTCCCGAGGTCGGCGCCCACCCTCCCTCCCTCCTTCCCGAGGTCGGCGCCCACCCTCCCTCCCTCCTTCCCGAGGTCGGCGCCCACCCTCCCTCCCTCCCTCCCACCCTCCCTCCCTCCTTCCTTCCTTCCCGAGGTCGGCGCCCACCCTCCCTCCCGAGGTCGGCGCCCACCCTCCCTCCTTCCCGAGGTCGGCGCCACCCTCCCTCCTTCCCGAGGTCGGCGCCCACCCTCCCTCCTTCCCGAGGTCGGCGCCCACCTCCCTCCTTCCCGAGGTCGGCGCCCACCCTCCCTCCTTCCCGAGGTCGGCGCCCACCCTCCCTCCTTCCCGAGGTCGGCGCCCACCCTCCCTCCTTCCCGAGGTCGGCGCCCACCCTCCCTCCTTCCCGAGGTCGGCGCCCACCCTCCCTCCTTCCCGAGGTCGGCGCCCACCCTCCCTCCTTCCCGAGGTCGGCGCCCACCCTCCCTCCTTCCCGAGGTCGGCGCCCACCCTCCCTCCTTCCCGAGGTCGGCGCCCACCCCTCCTTCCCGAGGTCGGCGCCCTCCCTCCCACCCTCCCCTCCCTCCCCTCCTTCCCGAGGTCGGCGCCCTCCCTCCCTCCTTCCCGAGGTCGGCGCCCTCCCTCCCTCCTTCCCGAGGTCGGCGCCCACCCTCCCTCCGTCCCTCCCTCCCTCCTTCCCGAGGTCGGCGCCCACCCTCCCTCCCGAGGTCGGCGCCCACCCTCCCTCCCTCCTTCCCGAGGTCGGCGCCCACCCTCCCTCCTTCCCGAGGTCGGCGCCCACCCTCCCTCCCTCCTTCCCGAGGTCGGCGCCCTCCCTCCCTCCTTCCCGAGGTCGGCGCCCACCCTCCCTCCGTCCCTCCCTCCCTCCTTCCCGAGGTCGGCGCCCACCCTCCCTCCCGAGGTCGGCGCCCACCCTCCCTCCCTCCTTCCCGAGGTCGGCGCCCACCCTCCCTCCTTCCCGAGGTCGGCGCCCACCCTCCCTCCTTCCCTCCCTCCTTCCCGAGGTCGCCTCCCTCCCTCCCTCCTTCCCGAGGTCGGCGCCCACCCTCCCTCCTTCCCGAGGTCGGCGCCCACCCTCCCTCCTTCCCTCCTTCCCTCCTTCCCTCCCTCCTTCCCGAGGTCGGCGCCCACCCTCCCTCCCGAGGTCGGCGCCCTCCCTCCCTCCCTCCTTCCCTCCTTCCCGAGGTCGGCGCCCACCCTCCCTCCCTCCCTCCCTAGGTCGGCGCCCACCCTCCCTCCCTCCCTCCCTCCCTAGGTCGGCGCCCACCCTCCCTCCCTCCCTCCCTCCCTAGGTCGGCGCCCACCCTCCCTCCCTCCCTCCCTCCCTAGGTCGGCGCCCACCCTCCCTCCCTCCCTCCCTCCCTAGGTCGGCGCCCACCCTCCCTCCCTCCCTCCCTCCCTAGGTCGGCGCCCACCCTCCCTCCCTCCCTCCCTAGGTCGGCGCCCACCCACCCTCCCTCCCTCCCTCCCTCCCTCCCTAGGTCGGCGCCCTCCCTCCCTCCCTCCCTAGGTCGGCGCCCTCCCTCCCTCCCTCCCTCCCTAGGTCGGCGCCCTCCCTCCCTAGGTCGGCGCCCTCCCTCCCTCCCTCCCTAGGTCGGCGCCCACCCTCCCTCGGTCGGCGCCCTCCCTCCGCGCCCTCCCTCCCTCCCTAGGTCGGCGCCCTCCCTCCCTCCCTCCCTCCCTAGGTCGGCGCCCTCCCTCCCTCCCTAGGTCGGCGCCCTCCCTCCCTCCCTCCCTCCGCGCCCTCCCTAGGTCGGCGCCCTCCCTCCCTCCCTAGGTCGGCGCCTCCCTCCCTCCCTCCCTCCCTCCGTCGGCGCCCTCCCTCCCTCCCTCCCTCCCTCCGTCGGCGCCCTCCCTCCCTCCCGCCCTCGGTCGGCGCCCTCCCTCCTCCCTCCCTCCCTCCGTCGGCGCCCTCCCTCCCTCCCGCCCTCGGTCGGCGCCCTCCCTCCCTCCCGCCCTCGGTCGGCGCCCTCCCTCCCTAGGTCGGCGCCCTCCCTCCCTCCCTAGGTCGGCTCCCTCCCTCCCTCCCTAGGTCGGCTCCCTCCCTCCCTCCCTAGGTCGGCGCCCTCCCTCCCTCCCTCCCTCCCTCGGTCGGCGCCCTCCCTCCCTCCCTCCCTAGGTCGGCGCCCTCCCTCCCTCCCTCCCTCCCTAGGTCGGCTCCCTCCCTCCCTCCCTCCCTCCCTCCCTAGGTCGGCGCCCTCCCTCCCTAGGTCGGCGCCCTCCCTCCCTCCCTCCCTCCCTCCCTCCCTCCCTAGGTCGGCGCCCTCCCTCCCTCCCTAGGTCGGCGCCCTCCCTCCCTCCCTCCCTCCCTCCCTAGGTCGGCGCCCTCCCTCCCTCCCTAGGTCGGCGCCCTCCCTCCCTCCCTCCCTCCCTCGGTCGGCGCCCTCCCTCCCTCCCTCCCTCCCTCCCTCCCTCGGTCGGCGCCCGCCCTCCCTCCCTCCCTCGGTCGGCGCCCGCCCTCCCTCCCTCCCTCGGCGCCCGCCCTCCCTCCCTCCCTCCCTAGGTCGGCGCCCTCCCTCCCTCGGTCGGCTCCCGCCCTCCCGCCCTCCCTCGGCTCCCTCCCTCCCTCCCTCCCTCCCTCCCTCCCTCGGCTCCCTCCCTCCCTCCCTCGGCTCCCTCCCTCCCTCCCTCGGCTCCCTCCCTCCCTCCTCCGCTCCCTCCCTCGGCTCCCGCCCTCCTCCCTCCGCTCCCTCCCTCGGCTCCCGCCCTCCCTCCCTCCGCTCCCTCCCTCGGCTCCCGCCCTCCCTCCCTCCGCTCCCTCCCTCGGCTCCGCCCTCCCTCCCTCCGCTCCCGCCCTCCCTCCCTCCGCTCCCTCCCGCCCTCCCTCCCTCCGCTCCCTCCCTCCCTCCGCTCCCTCCCGCCCTCCCTCCCTCCGCTCCCTCCCTCGGCTCCCGCCCTCCCTCCCTCCGCTCCCTCCCTCCCTCCGCTCCCTCCTCGGCTCCCGCCCTCCCTCCCTCCGCTCCCTCCCTCGGCTCCCGCCCTCCCTCCCTCCGCTCCCTCCCTCGGCTCCCGCCCTCCCTCCCTCCGCTCCCTCCCGCCCTCCCTCCCTCCGCTCCCTCCCGCCCTCCCTCCCTCCGCTCCCTCCCTCGGCTCCCGCCCTCCCTCCCGCCCTCCCTCCCTCCGCTCCCTCCCTCCCTCGGCTCCCGCCCTCCCTCCCCTCCCTCCCTCCCTCCCTCCCTCGGCTCCCGCCCTCCCTCCCTCCCTCCCTCGGCTCCCGCCCTCCCTCCCTCCCTCCCTCCCTCGGCTCCCGCCCTCCCTCCCTCCCTCCCTCGGCTCCGCCCTCCCTCCCGCCCTCCCTCCCTCGCGCCCTCCCTCCCTCCCTTCCCTAGGTCGGCGCCCTCCCTCCCTCCCTTCCCTAGGTCGGCGCCCTCCCTCCCTCCCTCCCTTCCCTAGGTCGGCTCCCTCCCTCCCTCCCTCCCTCCCTCCCTTCCCTAGGTCGGCGCCCTCCCTCCCTCCCTCCCTTCCCTAGGTCGGCGCCCTCCCTCCCGCCCGCCCGCCCGAGGTCGGCGCCCTCCCTTCCCTAGGTCGGCGCCCTCCCTCCCTCCCTCCCTTCCCTAGGTCGGCGCCCTCCCTCCCTCGGTCGGCGCCCTCCCTCCCTCCTTCCCTCCCTCCCGAGGTCGGCTCCCTCCCTCCCTCCCGAGGTCCCCTCCCTCCCTCCCTCCTTCCCTTCCCTCCCTCCTTCCCTTCCCTTCCCTCCCTCCCTCCCTCCCTCCCCAGGTCGGCTCCCTCCCTCCCTCCCTCCCTCCCGAGGTCGGCGCCCTCCCTCCTTCCCTTCCCTCCCTCCCTCCCTTCCCTTCCCTCCCTCCCTCCTTCCCTTCCCTCCCTCCCTCCTTCCCTCCCTCCTTCCCTCCTTCCTTCCCTTCCTCCCTCGGCGCCCTCCCTCCCGAGGTCGGCTCCCTCCTTCCTTCCTCCCTCCTTCCTCCCTCCCGAGGTCGGCGCCCGCCCTCCTCCCTCCTCCCTCCCTCCCGAGGTCGGCGCCCGCCTCCCTCCCTCCCGAGGTCGGCGCCCGCCCTCCCTCCCTCCCGAGGTCGGCGCCCGCCCTCCTTCCTCCCTCCCTTCCTCCCTCCCTCCCTCCCTCCCTCCCTCCTCCTCCTCCCTCCCTCCCTCCTTCCTCCCTCCCGAGGTCGGCGCCCGCCCTCCTCCCTCCCGAGGTCGGCGCCCGCCCTCCCTCCCTCCCGAGGTCGGCGCCCGCCCTCCCTCCCTCCCTCCCGAGGTCGGCGCCCGCCCTCCCTCCCTCCCTCCCTCCCGAGGTCGGCGCCCGCCCTCCCTCCCTCCCTCCTCCCTCCCGAGGTCGGCGCCCGCCCTCCCTCCCTCCCTCCCTCCCGAGGTCGGCGCCCGCCCTCCCTCCCTCCCTCCCTCCCGAGGTCGGCGCCCGCCCTCCCGCCCTCCCTCCCTCCCTCCCGAGGTCGGCGCCCGCCCTCCCTCCCTCCCGAGGTCGGCGCCCGCCCCTCCCTCCCTCCCGAGGTCGGCGCCCGCCCTCCCTCCCTCCCTCCCTCCCGAGGTCGGCGCCCGCCCTCCCTCCCGAGGTCGCGCCCTCCCTCCCTCCCTCCCTCCCGAGGTCGCCTCCCTCCCTCCCGAGGTCGGCGCCCTCCCTCCCTCCCTCCCTCCCGAGGTCGGCGCCCTCCCTCCCTCCCTCCCTCCCGAGGTCGGCGCCCTCCCTCCCCTCCCTCCCTCCCTCCCTCCCTCCGAGGTCGGCGCCCTCCCTCCCTCCCTCCCCTCCCTCCCCTCCCGAGGTCGGCGCCCTCCCTCCCTCCCGAGGTCGGCGCCCTCCCTCCCTCCCTCCCTCCCTCCCGAGGTCGGCGCCCTCCCTCCCTCCCTCCCGAGGTCGGCGCCCTCCCTCCCTCCCTCCCGAGGTCGGCGCCCGCCCTCCCTCCCTCCCGAGGTCGGCGCCCGCCCTCCCTCCCTCCCTCCCGAGGTCGGCGCCCGCCCTCCCTCCCTCCCTCCCGAGGTCGGCGCCCGCCCTCCCTCCCTCCCTCCCGAGGTCGGCGCCCGCCCTCCCTCCCTCCCTCCCGAGGTCGGCGCCCGCCCTCCCTCCCTCCCTCCCGAGGTCGGCGCCCGCCCTCCCTCCCTCCCTCCCGAGGTCGGCGCCCGCCCTCCCTCCCTCCCTCCCTCCCTCCCTCCCGAGGTCGGCGCCCGCCCTCCCTCCCTCCCTCCCGAGGTCGGCGCCCGCCCTCCCTCCCTCCCTCCCTCCCTCCCTCCCTCCCTCCCTCCCTCCCTCCCTCCCGAGGTCGGCGCCCGCCCTCCCTCCCTCCCTCCCTCCCGAGGTCGGCGCCCGCCCTCCCTCCCTCCCTCCCTCCCTCCCGAGGTCGGCGCCCGCCCTCCCTCCCTCCCTCCCTCCCGAGGTCGGCGCCCGCCCCTCCCTCCCTCCCTCCCTCCCGAGGTCGGCGCCCGCCCTCCCTCCCTCCCGAGGTCGGCGCCCGCCCTCCCTCCCTCCCTCCCTCCCTCCCTCCCTCCCGCCCGCCCTCCCTCCCTCCCGAGGTCGGCGCCCGCCCTCCCTCCCTCCCGAGGTCGGCGCCCTCCCTCCCTCCCTCCCTCCCTCCCTAGGTCGGCGCCCGCCCTCCCTCCCTCCCTCCCTCCCGAGGTCGGCGCCCGCCCTCCCTCCCTCCCTCCCTCCCTCCCTCCCTCCCTCCCTCCCTCCCTCCCTCCCGAGGTCGGCGCCCGCCCTCCCTCCCTCCCTCCCTCCCTCCCTCCCGAGGTCGGCTCCCTCCCTCCCTCCCTCCCGAGGTCGGCTCCCTCCCTCCCTCCCTCCCGAGGTCGGCGCCCGCCCTCCCTCCCTCCCTCCCTCCCGAGGTCGGCGCCCGCCCTCCCTCCCCCTCCCCGAGGTCGGCGCCCGCCCTCCCTCCCGAGGTCGGCGCCCGCCCTCCCTCCCTCCCGAGGTCGGCTCCCTCCCTCCCTCCCGAGGTCGGCGCCCTCCCTCCCTCCCTCCCTCCCTCCCTCCCGAGGTCGGCGCCCTCCCTCCCTCCCTCCCTCCCTCCCTAGGTCGGCGCCCGCCCTCCCTCCCTCCCTCCCTCGTCGGCGCCCTCCCTCCCTCCCTCCCTCCCTCGGTCGGCTCCCTCCCTCCCTCCCTCGGTCGGCGCCCGCCCTCCCTCCCTCCCTCCGCGCCCGCCCTCCCTCCCTCCCTCCCTCGGTCGGCGCCCTCCCTCCCTCCCTCCCTCGGTCGGCGCCCTCCCTCCCTCCCTCCCTCGGTCGGCGCCCTCCCTCCCTCCCTCCCTCCCTCCCTCCCTCGGTCGGCGCCCTCCCGCCCTCCCTCCCTCCCTCCCTCGGTCGGCGCCCTCCCTCCCTCCCTCCTCGGTCGGCGCCCTCCCGCCCTCCCTCCCTCCCTCCCTCGGTCGGCGCCCTCCCTCCCTCGGTCGGCGCCCTCCCGCCCTCCCTCCCTCCCTCGGTCGGCGCCCTCCCGCCCTCCCTCCCTCCCTCCCTCGGTCGGCGCCCTCCCTCCCTCCCTCCCTCGGTCGGCGCCCTCCCTCCCTCCCTCCCTCGGTCGGCGCCCTCCCGCCCTCCCTCCCTCCCTCCCTCGGTCGGCGCCCTCCCTCCCTCGGTCGGCGCCCTCCCGCCCTCCCTCCCTCCCTCGGTCGGCGCCCGCCCTCCCTCCTCCCTCCCTCCCTCCCTCGGTCGGCGCCCGCCCTCCCTCCTCCCTCCCTCCCTCCCTCGGTCGGCGCCCGCCCTCCCTCGGTCGGCGCCCTCCCTCCCTCCCTCCCTCCCTCCCTCGGTCGGCGCCCGCCCGCCCTCCCTCCCTCGGTCGGCGCCCGCCCGCCCTCCCTCCCTCCCTCCCTCCCTCGGTCGGCTCCCTCCCGCCCTCCCTCGGTCGGCTCCCTCCGTCGGCGCCCTCCTTCCCTCCCTCCCT